>NC_057810.1:718334355-718339857 GCF_018294505.1 Triticum aestivum | reverse complement strand
CGCTGGGCGCATAGCTCCATAATTCTCCCACCATAGACTGGCGGGGCCTTCAAGATGATATGCGGCAAAGGTGACCTTGTCAGCCTCCGCTACCAGCGCGGAACGCAGCTTGTGAGAAATACTGCGAAGCCAGTCATCAGCGTCGAGAGGCTCGACGGAGTGGTGGAACGTGGGTGGATGCAATTTGATAAAATCACTAAGTGACACCACGTTAGCCCTCTGATGGTGTGCTGTATTCTGTTCAATACGCTCCAACAAACGGTTTGTCTCCCGCTTGTTTCTCTCAGCTTCCATCATCACCTCGGCTAGTGAAGGAGGATGAGGCAGATTTTCATTCCTGGCTTCACTGCCTTCGGCCTGCTCTTGAGAAGCAGGGTTGGCGCGCGTGTTGACCATCCTAGGTAAACAAGACAAAGATTTAGTCAGAATGATAAAATTCCGACATAGGAATACATAATGTGAGGAATAACTCGGAATGCAAGATGATCATCCGTATGACATGGTAGATACAGAAACTGCTTCTTTTATTCCATCGTCATACACACCATACAAGGTTTAGTACAAGACCAAACGAAGTACTATTACGGTGAAAAGGGATTACATCTCATCGGAGGCATTCCAAACTCCTATACATTATTTTTCTACAACTCCGGAAAGAGTACAAACTAGGTCATATCCCACGAGTCACGCGGAACGATAGATGACACAGCTAGTGCAAACTAGGGATACTACCCCTAACTCAGACCGATCCGTAGTAGTCCTCATAAAAGTCACCTCCATAGCCTGGAAGCTCAACATGTTCATCCGGAAACAGATGATCTCGCGGAGCTTGTGGACCATAGGGGCTAGGATGAGGCCTTGGACCAACAAACGGTGGCCTGCGGGGACCGCGAGGTGGGGTGATGCCTCCTACATCACGCCAAACCATCACGTCAGGCAGAGCAGATCTCACAGGATAGAGATCGCGCATATCTGAGAATCCAGCTTGCACCGCCGGTGCGAACCGAGTCAAAGTGGCCCAGTGGTCAGCACGGGTATTGAAGAGCTCTAACCTTAAGGCCCGATTTTCACGATCCTTAACCTCGAGCATCTCAGCAGTGGTGCGAGTTCGTGAATCCTCCTGAGTGGAATCAGCATAAATAGCTTGGAGATATCCTTGTGCTCCCGGAAGTGATCCTGGCATATACCGGAAATCAGAGTCCCGAAATAAACCAGATCTGACTCGCATAATGGTCATCATGGAGTAGGCGGCATCCTGCACAGCCATCTCAATAGTAACCCCGAGTCCATAGGAGCAGTGAAGAGGCTCAGTGGATCCAGGATAAGATGGAAATATCCTGACAGTGCAGAGATACTGGCTTTGATTGAAGTCCCGGAATTGCTCTTCGACCGTGTACTCAGGATACCAGCGGTATCCAGCCTCAGTCATTACCCTGACCAACTTAGCAGTATGGCCGGGTACATCTAGGCATCGAGTCAGGCGAACCACTTGATTGAGGTCGCGAGTGGCCATCTGAAAGCATAATCATAATGCAAAGGCATTAGAATTTCTAGCAAAATTTCGACAGCATAACAGCTGTAAATGCTCAAAAAGGATTTTGAGACATTTGACAAAGGATTTCGTACACACTCAACATCATCATATCAAAGTTCTGAAACCATGTTGGCAACACAATGTGGTAGTAGAACTGAACTAGGCTTGTAACCATCAAACTTATAAGGTACTACTGATTAGTAACACGTGATCCTGATAGAGAGAACAGATCCTAATTCCTTAACCCCCGGTGGAAGAATGGACTGACTCAGATCAGAAAGTCATAAGGTATAAGGAGTAAAAAGAGCCTTACGTTCCAACCCACAAACAATTCCCCTACATATAACTAAAGAATTTCTAGACTCAACATCGACCAGTTTGGCTTGGAGAACCTACAGGCAGTCCGGCTCTGATGCCAACGCTGTCAGGACCCCGACTCGATGTCACATCGATCTAGCTGGTAACACCTCATATCACTTTGCGGCCTCACGCACGGTATCCCCACGGGTGTCGTCTTACCTTTTCCCGGGACCGTTTGCGCCTTTTGGCTCACGTATATGATAGTGTCGCTAGCATCCATATGATAAAGAGCCCGGGCTGACATGACTAGTCGTAAACCCAAAGTGGCACAGACTTACAGGGACAGGCATCCATGACCCAGCTTCGAACGTGTCGGTCATCAGCAAGTGGGTCCGGGCTGCAGCACTGGGCTAGCAGGACTCCGGTAAACCGGGCTGTAGCGGGCTAACAGGACTCCGGTACTCAAAGCGTGACATTTCCCCGAAGGGACAGACACAGGAACGAAGAAGGACACATGCCGGCCAGCCTAAGTGTTCCAGAGCAGTAGCAAGCTACCATGGCTCAGCGGTAACACTAGGAGACATTTCCCGGTAAGAGAGGCTACTAAAGATAACAACTAGATAGTCAGATCCCACACATACCAAGCATTTCAATCATACACACAATATGCTCGATATGTGCAAATACAACGAAGCATCACAACATGACTCTATGACACAAGTACTTTATTTAAGGCTCAGTGAGCCATACATAACATACACAAAGGTACGGGTCTCACGACCCCACATACAAGTCATACAGTCATACAAACCAGCAGCGGAAGTAACTTGTCTGAGTGCAGACAACTAGTAAAATAAAAGAGGCTTGGAAAGCCTAGCTATACTACGTGGTCCTTCACAAGCTCAGGGTCACCACCTGGGTCTTTAGCCTACTCGTTGATGTTAACGTCTACATAGAACCCATCAGAAGGGGTTGCAGCGTCTTCTGTAAAAATGTAGATTATAGCAACATGAGTACAAAGGTACTCAGCAAGACTTACATCAGATCCTACATACATGCATAGTACCAAGAAGGGTTGGTGGAGTTATTGCAGCAAGCCAGCTTTGACTCTTGGCTAGGCTATTCTACGATACTCCAACTGAAATGGTTTTGCGCACACGAGTCCACTACTCACCACTTCAATACACTACCGAGGATCCACCTCCGTCTTCCTACGGAAGAGCCATCCTCGGCACTCACACTTATCTTGAGGCTTTTAGCAGTTTCCATTTACTTGTCTATGAACTGTATAGGCAACCAAGTAGTCCTTTACCGCGGACGCGGCTATTCGAATAGATCATGTTAACCCTGCAGGGGGTACTTCTTCATACACGCTCTCACCACTTACCGTCGTTTACACGACATGTACTCGACAACCTTCAAGCGGAAGCCCAACGTGGGTGTCGGCCACGACCTACCTAATCACCTAAGCCTCCAGTCCAGGTTTATCGCCTATTCAGGTTCCACCCGCAGGGAGTCCGGCCGAGGTTTCCCATACGGCCCTGAACGATGTGAACAGGGTTCCCGAGATACCTAACAGGTATTCGGTACACCCGGCCACGTACCTACCGCATCACAGCCCACCCCTACGGTCAGCGCTGTCCACGGCCTCCAGTAGCTACAAACACCAGAAACTACTTGCAACTCCTGGACGGAGAACTAGGGTGAATAAGAAGCCGAGAGGGTCCATTGGTTTCGGGCCCAATGCATGGTAGTAGCTGATTCTTAAATCACACATACAGATCTCAGTGCTTAAGGTCGGCTTCAATGAAACAACCCACCATGTACTCCTACATGGCCTCTCATCAATACCTTTACCAAATCGTGTTCACCACACCACTCTCATTACCGACATAACATTTCACTCTAGCCCATCACCCAGATGAACCAGACCTGACACGACTCTAAGCATAGCAGGCATAGCAAGGTAGGAACAACACATACATATGGCTCAATCAACTCCTACACATGCTAGTGGGTTTCATCTAGTTACCGTGGCAATGACAGGTCATGCAGAGGAAATGGGTTCAACTACCGTAGCACACAGCAGTTTGAAAGGCGTTGTCTTAATGCAGTAAAGGAGAGCAGGAGCGAGAACATGGGATTGTATCGATATGATCAAATGGTTGGTTGCTTGCCTGATGGTTCGATGCACGGATACGGTTCTTCGTTAGGGTAATCACGGTACTCCTCGGGGACAGATCCTGTCGCAAAGGACATCGATACACAAGCATCACCAAACAATGTGCAACAATATGATGCATGCATGAAACATGGCAATATGAGTGTGTTGGGCTAATGCAACTAAAACCAAAAGTGTTTGAACAAATTTGAATCAAGGATTCAAATTTCAAATTCAAATATGGCCTTTTAAAGTGCCTATTCTTGTTCTGCTTAAAACATCAATTTAACTTGTTTGATCATGCATGAAAATAGTACAGATGGATAGATTGGATTTTTCTGATCATTTTTCATATATAATTTGTCCAATTTGGAGTTACAGAATAAAAGTTATGAATTTTTGAAGTTTAATTAATATTCTGGAATTTCCTGATTTAAATTAAATCCAGAAATATAATTATTGCGCCAGCATGACGTCAGCATGACGTCAGTGGTCAACTGTGGCTGGCTGAGGTCAAACCTGACGTGTGGGGCCCACACGTCAGTGACAGGGGGGGTTAAACAGGATTAAATTAATCCTAATTAGGGTTAGTGGCGCTGGGGCCCACTGTCAGTGTCAGGGGGGGTTGACTAACAGTAGTTAGCGCTAACCTAACCACCTGGCCGACAGGGCCCACGCGTCAGTGACCCTGGGGGGTCAAACCCCGGGTCGGACAAGTCAAACCCCACCGGCGACATGACGCCGGCGAGGTCCGAGACGGCGGCGAGAGTGCTTTTTGCCATTCCGGCAACCAAATGGACGGCGGAAGGCATCTACGTGTTGCTGAGGTTGAGCCGCGACTATTGGTGGTGGTGGTTGGGCTCGGGGTGGCCGGAGTTGACGGCGGCGAGCTCGGCTGCGGCGGCCGGAGTTCGGGTGCGGTCGGGATCAGTGTTGCAGGGGGTTTGGGGAGGCGTTGGTGCGTGCTGCGTGCTCCTGGTGAGGTGGGGAGCACGATGGTGTGCTCGGTTGGGCGCTACGGCGACCGTGGCCACGACGGCGACATCGCCGGCGGCGTGGAGCTCTCGGCCAAGGTGGGGCTAGGGCCTAGAGGTCGGGAGAGACCAGGGAAGAAGGGGGAAACGATCCGGGGGCTCACCGCGGAGCTGCAGGGATGGTTAGCGGGCTTGGGGATGCGCTGGTGACGGTGAATTCGACGGCGACGACGGTCGGAGCCCGAAGAGGGGAACGGCGACGTGGCGGCGATGCAGGGCTTCCGGGGAGCTGTGGAGCGGTGGGGAGGAAGAGGGAGTCGAGGCGGAGCTCCTGAGCTAGTCGGGGGAGCGAGGGGTGGTCGGAGACGGTGGCTATGGCGAACGGCGGCGACGGTGGTGTTCGGCCGTGAGAGAGAGAGAGAGAGCAGCACGGGAGAGAGAGAGGGATAAGGCCAGGGGATCGGGGCGGCACCGAGAAGAAGCGCCGCGGCGTCGCGCTGGCGAGGGAGGCAGGCAGACGGGCTGGTGGCGTG
>NC_057810.1:718332086-718334283 GCF_018294505.1 Triticum aestivum | reverse complement strand
ATAAGGCCAGGGGATCGGGGCAGCACCGAGAAGAAGCGCCGCGGCGTCGCGCTGGCGAGGGAGGCAGGCAGACGGGCTGGTGGCGTGGCGCTCCGGCCGTGCGCGCGCGCCGGCCACACGCCTGGCCGACTGGCGCCAGGAGGACGACGACGGCGGTGGGCTGGGCTGGCTTGCTGGGCCGGCCAGCTGGCTGGGCCGCACAGGTAAGTTTTTCCCTTTTTTTCTGTTTCTGTTTTTATTTAATATATCTGCAACTTTGTTGAATTAAATAAAATACCTAGGCAACTCCAAAAATCACCAAACTATTCCTGGCCCATAGTTGGATTATTTCCAACATGAAACATTTTAGTTTGGAGATATTTGAGCATTTAAATATTTTATATTATTTTAAATGCCCAAATTCAAATATTTATGATTTAAATCAAAAACCCTAGGATGGCCTAGGAAAATGTGCACCACTTTTGGCAGAG
Organism: Triticum aestivum; assembly: GCF_018294505.1. Taxonomy (NCBI): domain Eukaryota; kingdom Viridiplantae; phylum Streptophyta; class Magnoliopsida; order Poales; family Poaceae; genus Triticum; species Triticum aestivum. The sequence goes on along the minus strand of NC_057810.1, from coordinate 718,333,813 downwards.
GTTCTGAACCAAGGCAAAAATGATGGGCATTTTAGAAGGGCATTTCAGGTTCATTGAAAAATTATTTTAGTAACCCTAGTTGGTTTCAGAGGGGACTGGGGGTTCTGTCATCCCCATTTCAAGTTTCTGATGAAAGAGTAAACATGATGCAACACTCTAATGCATGACTAGCTAGGGTGTGACAACTCACCCCCACTCAAAAGAATCTCGTCCCGAGATTTGGGTTCCTCCGAGAAGAAGGCGGGATATTCAAGTCGAAGACGATCCTCCCTTTCCCAAGTTGCTTCATCCTCAGAATGGTGCGACCATTGAACCTTGAGAAACTTGATATTATGACGTCACGTGGTACGATCGGCTTGGTCGAGGATACGAATGGGGTACTCTCGATATGTAAGATTATCTTGGAGATCAAGCGTTTCGTGGTCCACTTCACGGATAGGATCCGAGAAGCAACGCCTAAGTTGAGAAACGTGGAAGACATCGTGGACCCTGGAGAGGTGCGGAGGTAGTTCCAATTGGTAGGCAACTTCTCCTCGTTTGGCGAGAATGCGAAAAGGTCCAATGTAACGAGGAGCCAATTTGCCTTTGATACCGAAACGATGGGTTCCCTTCAGAGGGGTGACCCGAAGATAAGCTTTCTCGTCAACCTCGAAAGTCATAGCCTTATGTTTTCGGTCATATTGACTCTTTTGACGGGATTGGGCTGTTTTCAACTTTTCACGAACGATACGAACTTGTTCTTCTGCTTCCTGAATCATATCCGGGCCAAAGAATTGTCTTTCCCCGGTCTCTGACCAGTTAAGGGGTGTTCGACATCGTCGTCCATAGAGAACTTCAAAAGGGGCTTTACCCAAGCTAGATTGATAGCTGTTGTTGTAAGCGAATTCGGCAAATGGAAGGCACTTCTCCCAGTCCATTCCGAATGAGATAACAGAGGCTCGAAGCTTGTCTTCTAGAATTTGGTTGACGCGTTCCACTTGACCACTCGACCGAGGGTGGAAAGCGGTGCTAAAGGAAAGACGGGTTCCCATAGCATTTTGGAAACTTTCCCAAAATCGAGAGGTGAAAAGACTTCCTCGATCCGAGTTAATTTCCAAAGGAACACCATGGAGAGACACTATTCGGGAGATGTACAAATCTGCCAGCTGACTAGCGGTTATACTCTCACGAACAGGTAAGAAGTGGGCTACTTTGGAAAGACGATCGACCATGACGAAAATAGCATTATTCCCTCTCTTGGTCCTGGGAAAACCGGTAATGAAATCCATACCAATTTTATCCCATTTCCATTCAGGAATAGCTAAGGGTTGAAGAGTGCCAGCAGGCCGTTGATGCTCTGCTTTGACACGACGACAGACGTCGCAATTTGCAATATACTGAGCAATTTCTCTCTTCATCCTAGTCCACCAGAACCTCTGGCGTAGGTCCTGATACATCTTAGTACTACCGGGATGAATGGTGAGAGGAGATTCATGAGCTTCCTTAAGGATCAAACGCCTCAGGTTGCGCACTTTGGGAACCACTAGTCGATCCCCGAAGTATACGACCCCTTGATCATTAATGGAGAAGCAATTCGCAATTCCTTTCTGAATGTTTCTCTTGATGCGGGAGATTCCCGGATCTACCTTCTGTGCTTTGATAATTTGATCCGTAAGGGTAGGTTTTGCCACCAAGGTGGAGAGAAAACCTTGAGGAACAATGTGAAGGTTAAGCTTCCGAAATTCCTC